>NC_053022.1:364996258-365013758 GCF_003073215.2 Triticum urartu | reverse complement strand
TCCTTCTTGGAAGAGCACGGTTGTAGGGTGCCTTCCCTGATGTCACAAATGGGCGCTTTCCCCTTGGAAGAGCCGGAGAGGGTGCCCTCCTCGTGGTTGCCGTCGATGAGGTCTGACTTGGAAGCTGTGGATCCCAAGCCAGCGTCGCAGAATGTGTCGTTCAGAAATGACAAAAGGGGCTCGATGGCGATGTAGGATGGCAAATTGCTGACAGCGAGCCAGAGGAGATCAGCGGCGGGGACATGGATGAGATCGACGGCGGTTGAACCCGAGGGGTTGGGGTGGGCTGCTTAACCTGTGACATAGCCCGCCTCAGGCCGTCACTGTCGATGACCTCGATGTCGTAGCTGGCGGCCGAGACATGCCCGCATAATCTAGCCCGCTTCTTGAGTGCCTGCCTCCATTAATGGTCGTCATCTTCCTCGACGACGTCGGGCGAAGAGACCGCGATACAACTCTTTTGGGCCAATCGCTCCTCGAGCTCCACAGGAAGCGTAGCCGGGCTTAGGCTGCGATGCTCTGGAGTGGGGGATGGGGGTGGGGATATGTGGGAAAGGGGGCGTTTGGCAAGCGTCATCTAAGAAACTCAGGGCGGCCTGGGTAAGGAGATCGGTGGGTAAGCTGCACGGGCAAACCGGCAGATGTTGACAATGAAGACCTTGCGGCGGCAGTGGCGGCGGGGACCTTGGGAGGGTTTCGAGCGAGGGTGTGTGTGTGTGTGTGCACGCCCGAGGAGGTTTTGGTGTGTGTGTGTGTGGAGGGGGGTGGGGTGTTTGAGGAAATGATGCGGGTACTGAAAATTTTACTATGCGGGAGTCAAACGCGGGAGTGAAATGCCGTGGCTCTTGAAAATTTTGATGATGGTGCATCGCACACGGTCCAAATACAACAACTGTGTGTTATGAAATAGGAAAACCCTTGAGCCGGGGAGATATATTCGAGGGATACAGGCTGGATTGGGAACAAGAAACAACACACATGGTCGAAACACAATAACCATGTGTTATCAAACAGAAAAAAGCTGCACGCGGATAGATATTTTTGAGAGGGGAAGCCTCGTGGAACCCAATGCACACGGTTAGTTTGAGTGAACCGTGTCTGTTGCGTCATCTGACTTGTCTAATGTTCATAAATTTGGCGAAAAATGACACGGGAGAGGGTCAAAACACGAACACACTTGCATGTGGACCAAATTTACGTATGAAAAGGATGGTTTGATTTTCAAATACCAAATGCAGCTTTGATGTGGCACCTATCTCGCAAAGCACACGGTATTGCTTGCCCCCACCACCCTCATGTCGACACGAAGGGAATCCTAAGCTATGAATGCATGCCCCCTCCCCCCTACCGAGGTTCACCTAGCGAAGTGCGAAGTAGCTAGTAGCCCCCCTCCCTCGTGTCGGCACGAAGGGAATCCTAATCTATGAATGCATGCCCCCAACTGAGGTTCACCTAGCAAAGTGCGAAGTAGCTAGCAACCCCCTCCCTCATGTCGGCACGAAGGGAATCCTAAGCTATGAATGCATGCCCCCCAATCGAGGTTCACCTAGGAAAGTGCGAAGTAGCTAGTAGCCCCCTCCCTCGTGTCGGCACGAAGGGAATACTAATCTATGAATGCATGCCCCCCCAACCGAGGTTCACCTAGCAAAGTGCGAAGTAGCTAGAAGCCCCCTCCCTCATGTCGGCACGAAGGGAATCCTAACCTATGAATGCATGCCCCCCAACTGAGGTTCACCTAGCAAAGTGCGAAGTAGCTAGCAACCCCCCTCTCTCGTGTCGGCATGAAGGGAATCCTAACCTATGAATGCATGCCCCCCAACCGAGGTTCACGTAGCAAAGTGCGAAGTAGCTAGCAACCCCCCTCCCTCGTGTTGGCACGAAGGGAATCCTAAGCTATGAATGCATGCCCCCCAACCGAGGTTCACCTAGCAAAGTGCGAAGTAGTAGCCCCCCACACTTTCAGTCGGCGGGCCAGAGAGGCATATCTCACCAAGATGGATCGTAAAACGGACCAAGAATAATCCACCTTGGTCGTACAAACTCTCTCTTGTTATTGGTCAAAGTGATGGCCGTCCGTGTGACCCCAGAGATGGGCTAGCTAGCCAATAATCACACAAGTATCTAGTCCCCGAAGATAACCAATGCATGCGTGTGGCCCAAACATATGTATGGAGAGGTGTGTTTTTGAGTAACAATGGAACAACTTTGATGTGGCACCGTGATTTCGAACTAGAAATCCCCACACTGAGTGACTTAGGTTGACGATGCATATGTATGTTACACCATACTTGAAGCCAACGACGGGGATTCATGCATGCATGCGTGCATAGTATATGCGCTCAAACTTAATTAGGTCTGAATCTCACCATGACCTATACTACGATAACACAAACCAAATGAAGAATCCGCCATGGTAACCTATCTTGTTGTCGGTCAAGGTGATCATGGATGTCCATGCGGGCCCACGAATATATAGGCTTGTCGCTGATAACCACACGAGGGAGTGTACTATTCAAAGGCAACCACTACATGCATATGTATGGAGGAGATGCGTGCATCCATGTTTGAATACCATTTCACAAAATTGATGTGGTGCGTGCGTCAAAAATCGTACACTAGCTCCCACACAGAGCGAGATCGGTTCATGACGTGTCGTTGTACTAGCCACTTCGACTCGATGGGAGGGATTCATGCGTACACATGCATGAGTGTGTGCTCAAACTGTATCATGCGTGTCATCCCAAAGCATGACCTATATATATACCGCATTACAAGCAGAAAAATAATCCCCTCCTAAGTCAAATTAATCTCTCTTGTTGTCCGGCAAAAAGTAGTGATGGACCAAGCAGGCCCACAGATGGAAATCATCGATATCGCTGATAACCGCTTAAGTGGGTGCGAGAGGACAACCACCAGCGCTTTGCATGTGGGCCAAACATATATATGTTGAATACCCAAAATGCACAACCACTACAAAAAAAAGACACTTCTGTAATGATACGTGTTTGTCACAACAGGTCACGTTTTTTGTTATGCATGTACATCCATGACGATTTTATGACAGAATCAAGATAGTCATACCTATGCTGTCGTAGAAGTGTTCCATGATATTACCAAAATTATCATCACAGAAGTGTTCACTTCCATGATGATAAATGCCGCATCATGGAAGTGCTTTCGTCAAGGGTGACTGACACATGGCATCCACCGTAACGGGTCACCATTAAGCTATCGGGTTCGGTTTTGGATCTGATAACCTGCTAACAGCCATGACCAATGACTATTTTCCACGTGTAAAATTCTCATTGGCCGACGGAAGCACGTGTCAGCTCCGCGTCGGCATAGGTGTCACTCATCCAATGGGCGAGATGCACCTATGATATGTTGACACATGGGCCGGCCCCAAAAGTGGCCCATAAAGATTAAATGGGCCGGCCCAACTAAAGGCCCACGAGATTTCACCGACAATAATGGGCCGTCCCAACTAAAGGCCCACGAGATTTCGCCGACCATAATGGACTGACCTAGCTAAATGCCCACGAGGTTTCACCGACCATAATGGGCATGCCCAGCTAAAGGCCCATAAGATTTTGAGGACACTAATGGGCCGGCCCGTTAACAGGCTACCATGTTTTGGGCCAAATGCTGGCCCATAATTGATCTGGTCCATTAACAGCCTGCCATGTTCCAGGCCCAATAAAGGCCCATATGAGATCTGGCCCGTTAAAAGCCTACCATGTTCTAGGCCAAATTACAGCCCAGATCAGATCTGGCCCTTTAAGAGGCTTTGGGCTAAATTATGGCCCATATCAAATTCGACCCGTCAATTGGATGCTATGCTTTTGGGCCCACTTGCTAAAGGCCCTTTTAGTAATTCAGCCTGATATTAGTTTCGGCCTGTTAAAGGCATGTTTAACATTTCAGCCCTATATTTATTTCGACCTATTAAAAGCCCGTCATATAGTTGGGCCTAACTACGGCCCGGTTTGCATCCGGCCTGCTCACCACCGATAATCTAATTGGGCCAAACAAGGACCGAGACAATTTTGGCCTGTTAACGGCCCGTGATGTGATTGGCACAATCATGGGCCGGGGTCTATTTCAGCCTGCTACCGGCCCGTGAGCTGTTCGGCACGTTTCAAGCCCAACCTACTTTTCAGCCTCCTAAAAGCCCATTGAGTTTTCTTGCGGAAAATAGGGTCGGTGGGTTACTCGGCCTATTAGAGGCCCAAATTAGTGGGCCAGTTTACATTTAGGCCTGTTAACGGACCGATTATGTAGTGATTTGCATGACGGCCCGATTCTGTACCATAATTTTACGGTTTCGCCGGTTTACTGCGAAGACAGGATATATATACAGTAAAATAACTGCATCATCGTGAATAAGAAAAAACATAGACTATAGAATAAAGAAATTATAGCATATTACATCCACTGCGCATTAAAGTTCGCCACTATGATAATAAAGCATAAGTAGACATCATATTACATACACTGTGCATCAAAGATCGCCACCAGTGCAAATAAACACGCCAACAAAATAATATACAAAACCAACAGCACTCCAATAGAGTTCAAGAAAGGTTAGCCCTGCTCGTGAGCTACAGCACAAGCAGCTGAGCAAGCTGATGAAACTGCGCTTGTTTGACACTTATATACTCCTCACTCTAAAAGATAAACAAGCAGACATATGGCAGGTTTTGCACATATAAGTATCAATGCTGACAATTCATCACATTTCTTACTGACGAATAAAGTGACATAGTTTAAAATAGCATTAACACAATATGGTATTGTTCAGGTTAAGACATGGCAGGAAATGACATTGTGAAGGAGTTGGCAGCTTCATGACACCACTGGATTACAGATCAAGAACTCATAAGTATCAATGGTTAGTGTGCTGTGAATTTATCCCATTTTAGATTGACAAATAAAGAGATGGTTTAAATAATAGTAGAATGATATGACATTGTCCATAGTTAAGACATTGAGAATATGTCATTGTGTTATAGTGGGTAGGTTCACCACACCACTGGATTACGGATCAAGAACAGAAGCATACATGCAGTGCAAAAGAAGATCACTTGCTCTGTATAGTTTTATTTACATGGTATGAAGAAGGAACTTGGTTGTACAACTGAAAACTTAAATTGAGAAGGACAAACTTTTGTTTATGAACTACATAATAAACTTTAAACATGCAATTTGATGCAAACACCAAAAATAAACAACTGTTGCAGTCATGCCTAACTAAATATACACAACAAAGTTTGAAGGATTGAGAAGGACAAACTTACATTATTGGTGAAGACAAGCTCTATAAAGCCCTTGTCCATGCTGATGGGGGGGGGGGGAATTCAAGAAGTTTACGACAGAATCTTCTTCATAAACATTGCCTTTATTCTACATTTTGTTAAGAGTAAATATAGATGTGATAATATAAGAAAAAATGGAGAATATTTAAGATAAGATGAAGAGTGATGCTACATGACCAAGTAGCTATAAATGTAAGTACATCGATACAGGCAAAAGGTACATCCAAGAGCAATGCAGAGCTAAACTTCTTCAGGACCATCGGTGTTATCCAACCTTATGGTAAGAGTAAATATAGATCTGATGCGTAGAAAATGGAGGGCAAAGTAAAATAAGCTACAGAGTGATGGTACATGAACAACTACCTGTAATATAAGTACACTTATAAAGGACAACATGTACTTACAAGAACAATGCAGAGCTAAAAAAATTCATTGGCATTGGATATATTCTACACTAATGTAACCATTCATACAGATCAGATAATCTAGAGCGAAATTGATAATCAAGCTATCATGCATACTGCTGTCACATAATGAACCAGGTATGTATGCAAGTATAGTGATACATGACAACAAGTACTAACAAGAGAAAAGCAGCGGGCAACTGTAACACCCCGGAAGTAACTTTCCCTATTTGTACTCAAACTCTTGCCGTTTCCGGCGTTAAGTTATTTTATTTCCTCGGGTTCGGGTTTTTGTCTCCGTGTGTTGTTGTTGTCATTGTCATGCATCTCATATCATGTCATCATGTGCATTGCATTTGCATACGTGTTCGTCTCATGCATTCGAGCATTTTCCCCGTTGTCCGTTTTGCATTCCGGCGCTTCGTTCTCCTACGGTGGTCATTTCTAGCTTTCTTTCATGTGTGGGGATTAAACATTTCCGGATTGGACCGAGACTTGCCAAGCGGCCTTGGTTTACTATCGGTAGACCGCCTGTCATGTTTCGTACCATTTGGACTTCGTTTGGTACTCCAACGGTTAACCGAGGGACCGAAAAGGCCTCGTGTGTGTTGCAGCCCAACACCCCTCCAATTTGGCCCAAAACCCACCAAACTCTGCTCCATCATCTAGAGCGTTCGATCACGATCGCGTGGCCGAAAACCGCACCTCATTTGGACTCTCCTAGCTCCCTCTACGCCTATTTAAAGAAACCCCTCGAAAAATTCGCGGATCCCCTCTCGAAACCCTAGTCCCCTTCGTCTCCACGCGCCGGCGGACGAATTTCCGTCCGGCCGGACGTGTCCGCTGCTCCCCTCCACAGCCACGTGTCGCCGCCTCATTCTCCTCCGCCCGGTCCCCAGTTCACCGCGCCATCAGGGCCCGCGAGGCCCATCGCCGGCCCTCCCCGGCCCGCAGCGGTGCCCGCGCGCACGCGTCCCTCCTCCGCCGAGCCGCCCGCGCCCTGGCCGCCTGCGACGCCCCGCCGCCGTCGCGATCCGTCCGGCGCTGCCGCAGCCAACGCCGGCTGCCGGGAGCTCCTCCGCGTGCTCGCCCGAGGCCGGCGAGCTTCCTTCGCCGCCCCGCAAGCCGGCGCCGCCCCGGCCCCTTCCTCCCTCTAACTGGTGGCGCCACCGCCCATCGTCGCCGACCAGCCCGCCGGCGAGCTCGGATCCACCTCGGGAGGCGCGCCCTGATCCAGATCCGAGACGGCTACAGTAAACCCTAGGAGGTGTTTTTTTTGCTAACTCCCGAAATTGTAGATCCAAGTGCCTCTGTTCGGGGCCCCGTAACTTTGCATCCGTAGCTCCGATTCATGCATATAGCATATCAAAATGTTCATCTCAGAGAGTACTCATTTCATTCCATTGCATCATTTTCATTTGAGTTCATATTGGTGCCCAAAATGCTGTTAGAAGAGGGCTACTTGAGTTAATTGTCAGATCTGCTACTCCGTTTAGCACTTTTGTCATTTTTGCCATGATTATTGTGTGCATGATATGCCCGTGAGTTCTACATGTGTTTTGTTAAGGGTTTTGTCATCTTTCCAGAGGTGCACCCCATGTATTTTTAGGATGTGTGTGGTGACTTG
This sequence comes from Triticum urartu, assembly GCF_003073215.2. Classification (NCBI taxonomy): domain Eukaryota; kingdom Viridiplantae; phylum Streptophyta; class Magnoliopsida; order Poales; family Poaceae; genus Triticum; species Triticum urartu. The sequence continues at coordinate 365,006,412 of NC_053022.1, read as the reverse complement.
TGTAAGCTTGCAAAGTGGTGCACTTGCTAATTCTGTTTTCAGGGACTTAGTGATTTCACCAAGTCCTGGAGCTGTTTATCTCATGTTGCCATATGTTCATGTTGTTTCCTAGTGATCCGTGCCTCTTTTGAGGATGATCAGTAAGGGAGTTTTGTTAATATTGTAGTGCTATATCCATCCATGTCTTTGTTTGCAATTATGGAGCACCCTAGCTTGAGTCGATCGAGCTCTACTTTTGCTACTTTGTGAATCTGGGCAGATTGTCAACTTGTTTGCAATTTTGCCGGTGATGTTGTAGCTGATCCGTGCATGCTATGCTATTGTTCTTGCCATGTCTAGCTTACATTTTGTGCCTTCTTGATGGGTGAATGCTTGCCTTGCCATGACTTGCACCGTAGTGAGTGCATCGAACTCGTAAACATGCCTACTTGAGTTATATTTCAGCATGTGCCAGTTTTTCACTAAGTCTGAGACTGATTATGTTTTTGCTATGTTCACATGCTTGCAATTGTATTTTCTAATCCCTTTTGGCTCAAGGTCACTAAGGGACTTTTATTAAGCTCTTTCAGTAGCTCCATTCCATGCTTTACTTTGCCATGTTCAGATCCTGTAGCATGTAGTTTTGTTGCTCCGAAGAGGGCTACCTGATCTGAAATTCCAGACAAGTGTTAATTTCACTAAGTCTGAGATCTGTTTGCCATTTGCATTTTTTCCATGCTTGTTTGAACCTGTTAATGGATGATTTGGCCGTAGCTCAGTGCTATAGTTTTGTTAAGCATCTTGTGTGCATCCCTTCCATGTATTTTGTTGTCATGTTTGGGTGCTGTAGCATGTTCATTTCATTGCATTTAGAGGCCTACTTGTTGTAAATCGCAGACCGGTGTCATTTTTGAATCGCTTGCCATTTCCAAACCGTAACTCAGATTCCGGCGTTCTTTATATCGTTTTCAAGAGATTTCATCTCATCTTTCCAGTGGCACACTTGGATTTCCAAGTTGAGGCCAGGTTCATGCATTTCCTGTCATATCTTGCATTCTGCATCCCGCATCGCATCTCGCATAGCATATCATCATTTCATCATATTGCTTGTTCTTGCACGTGGTTAATTGTATCCTTGTTGCTTGTTTGTCTTGTTTGGGTAGAGCCGGGAGACGAGTTCGCTAACGAGGAGCCCGTTGAGTTTGCTTTCGAGGATCCAATCAACTCTGACAACTGTGCAGGCAAGATGATCATACCCTCGAAATCACTACTATCTTTGCTATGCTAGTTTGCTCGCTCTTGGCTATGACATTGCTACGATGCCTACCACTTGCTTGCAAGCCTCCCAAATTGCCATGTCAAACCTCTAACCCACCATTGTACTAGCAAACCGTTGATTGGCTATGTTACCGCTTTGCTCAGCCCCTCTTATAGCGTTGCTGGTTGCAGGTGAAGATTGGAGGCCGTTCCTCGTTGGAACATTTATTTACTTGTTGGGATATCATTATATTGCTATGTTATCTTAATGCATCTATATACTTGGTAAAGGGTGGAAGGCTCGGCCTCTCGCCTAGTGTTTTGTTCCACTCTTGCCGCCCTACTTTCCGTCATATCGGTGTTATGTTCCCGGATTTTGCGTTCCTTACGCGGTTGGGTTATAATGGGAACCCCTTGATATTTCGCCTTGATTAAAGCTTTTCCAGAAATGCCCAACATTGGTTTTACCATTCGCCACCTAGCCTTTTCTTTCCCTTGGGTTCTGCAGACTCAAGGGTCATCTTATTTTAACCCCCCCGGGCCCGTGCTCCTCTGAGTGTTGGTCCACCTGTCAGCTACCGGTGGCCACCAGGGGCAACTCTGGGCTGGCCTACCCGTACCTAGGACAATCTGAGTGTGCCCTGAGAAAGAGATATGTGCAGCTCCTATCAGGATTTGTCGGCACATTCGGGCGGTGTTGCTGGTCTTGTTTTAACCTGTCGAAGTGTCTTGAGTAACCGAGATACTGAGTCTGATCGGAACGTCTTGGGAGGAGGTCTATTCCTTCGTTGACCATGAGAGCTTGTCATGGGCTAAGTTGGGACTCCCCTGCAGGGATTGAACTTTCGAAAGCCGTGCCCGCGGTTATGGGCAGATGGGAATTTGTTAATGTCCGGTTGTAGATAACTTGAACCTTAATTATTTAAAATGAATCAACTGAGTGTGCTACCGTGATGGCCTCTTCTCGGCGGAGTCCGGGAAGTGGACACGGTGTTGGAGTAATGTTTGCGCAGGTTGCTCTCTAGTTTCTCGCTCGCGCTTTGCCTCCTCTTCTCGCTCGCTTTTGCGAATAAGTTAGCCACCATATATGCTAGTCGCTTGCTGCAGCTCCACACATATTTACCTTGCCTTACCTACGAGCTTAAATAGTATTGATCGCGAGGGTGCGAGATTGCTGAGTCCCTGTGACTCACAGATTACTATTACACCAGATGTAGGGCCTGACGATTCCGCTCCAGCAGACGCGTATGAGCTCAAGTGGGAGTTCGACGAAGACTCTCAACGTTACTATGTTTCCTTTCCCGATGATTAGTAGTGGTGCCCAGTTGGGGGTGATTGGGACCGTGTCGCATGTTGGGTTATTTTTTATTTTGGCGCCGTAGTCGGGCCATGAGTGTTTGGATGATGTAATGTTATTTATGTACTTGATTGATGTGGCGAGTGTAAGCCAACTATTGTTATCTCCCCTTTATTATATATATTACATGGGATGTTGTGAAGATTGCCTAACTAGCGACATATGCCTTCAATGCAATTATGCCTCTAAGTCATGCCTCGACACGTGGGAGATATAGTCGCATCGAGGGTGTTACAGCAACATATTTGCGATATCCTGTCATTCTTTTCAAACCGGAATTCTTCTTCAAGCTGATTTCCTGCAAAAAAGATCCGTAAGGCACATGCGAAAAGTAGAAGTTAAAATTGTCATGTGATATCATAGATAGTACCTCATCCTGGGAACGAGACCAGTGCATAACAAGGTTTTTCCATTCAATGTCTTCTAAATTTAGCACAGGAGACTTCACCGGAAATTCATTTATAGACTTGCCATCAAAGTGTGATTTCCTTAGGTAACACCGATACTGCTGCAATGCTTCCTGGAAAAGCGCAAGCAAGCTTTGCTCGTCATGACTATCCAGATTGACCCTCGCCTACTTACAACAATGTAATGTAAATCATTGATGTGTTCAATCAGCAGAAAACAAGAAAATAATCACCATGAATAATAGCACTTACATGTAAGTGGGAGAGGAAGATGTGAAAATGATGTTTGTCTTCACTATAATCTTCCCATGATGGGAATATATGCATGTAGTCCCTAACAACATTGAAAGCATTGTCTTGAAAACTGGGAATAACTGGAATGGGGTTCCAATCTGTAGGAATTGGTAGTCTCTATAGTTGGGATAGGTCTTCGGCCGGTGGACTTGCTGTACTTTTTGCTGGAGTGGGATTTTTCTGTGGTACGGCTGGTGCTATGTCAACTGAAATCAGCCTTGATGAAGATATGTACCTAGGGTAGGGTCATAGGCCTGACCTAGACACCCTCCCCTAGGGCGTCACCCTCAAACCAGAAGCATTCGAAGAGGAGTCATCATCCACTCGACCATGAGGACTTCCACTCAGAAGACTTGAAGTCACTCGACCGCGGAGACTGTCACTCAACCACCAGAAGGTCTCAGGTCGCTCCGAACTGCAACGGTCGGACATCACCTCATAGCTTTAATGGTCATTATGCCTCTTTATTTACTAGTGTTACCAGTAATGTCTCCCCTTTAATGTACCTTAAACCCTTTGTAACGTGGGCTGGCTGGGGTCCTGGCGCACTCTATATATGCCACCCCCTCCACAGGTACAAGGGTTCACATCTTTTGTAAACTCACACACACATAATCCAGTCAGCTGCCTCAGGGCACCGAGACGTAGGGCTGTTACTTCTTCCGAGAAGGCCCTGAACTCGTAAAACTCGTGGGTACAACTACTCCATAGCTAGGATCTTGCCTCCTCATACTTACCCCCATTCTACTGTCAGTCTTAGAACCACGACAGTTGGGGCCCACCTTGGGGCAGGTGTCTTAGCAGTTTATTGGAGAAGTTGCGATTCTTCCGATTCCCATCATCATGGTTTCCGGCGGACGATTGGCTGAAGGCCGCGAGATCTGTCTCGGCGCGCTCGTCTTCATCGCCGACGACTCCGCTTGGCTCCACGAGGCTCCGCTCGATGTCCAGGCACTCCCCATCCGCGGGGTGACGCACTTCCGCACATGTGTTCGCGGCATCCTTCTTCGGCAACCGTCGACTCCGTATCAGTCGGCTCCTACGGCAACCTCCCTTTCCGTTGTTCGCCGGCGCCAGCGATCCGGTCGGTCACAGCTTCAGCGGTGGGTGAGGCACGCGGTGGCCCGCCAATCGGCCACCCCCCAAATCGCGGCGATCGAGCCCGATGAAACTCTCTACGGCCTGTTCGATCTATCGACTGGTTCCGTTGAGACTGCGTCCGAATGCGAAAGCAGCGACCCCGTGGCGGAAGTCTTGATGGTCAGTGGACCACACAATCCTCCTGGCTTCACCCGTGAAGGCGGTGGCGATGGCGGCGGTGATCCGTCGCGTGTTCACGAGGAGTACCGCCCCGAACCCCTCTATTCACAGCGGAGGGAAGATCTTCGTCGCCGTAATATGGATGCACTTCACACTCCTATCGTTGGAGAAACCCCTGAGGCCTAGGCCTTGGAGGAGGCGCGCCTGGCCAACTTGGATGAGCGCACTCGACTGGAAAACCTCCAGCGCGCACTCGACGAGCGTGCTCAGCAGCGGATTCCCGAGTCCAGTCGACGACAACTTTTTCCACCTTTGACTCAGGTATACCGAACCCCGACCCAGAATCTTATAGCTACAGCTGAAATAGCAGAGTTAATTCAACCTTCCCAGTCAGAAGCTGGCCGAGGTTTGATGCAGATCCGGGCTTTACTCCGGGTAGCGGGGGAGCAGAATACAACAGTATCTCAATCGCGGAATAGGATTCATAGCAGGTCTGTGGTGGCGGATACTGTCCAATCTACCCATAGCCCGAGATTGCCTCCGCGGCGTGAGGTACGTGGGTACCAGCAATATCAGTACAGGAACCATGAGCAGTATGATCATCGACTCGACCACGATGACCGTCGTCGAGTGCCCATGCCTCCTCCAAGGAGTGGGTCATACGTGCCTCGGCGGCAAGATGACAGGCACCCCCACAGCGGCGAATGAAGAATTCTAGTCGACCCTAGAGAGCCAGGCTTTGATGCAAGGCCTATCCTCGTTCAAGGTCTGGTTGATAGAAACAGAGCTCACAGAGAAGGCCACGATAGAGATCATCCGACTGGAAGCAGGGTACACGTTTCAGGACCCGAGTGTTTCAGCAGAGCCATCAGAGTAGCAGTGATTCCTCCCAACTTCAGGTTGGCGACTGGAGTCAGCAAGTTCACCGGCGAGTCCAAGCCAGACACTCGGCTTGAGGATTACCGAGTGGCTGTGCAGATTGGTGGTGGCAATGATGATGTGGCCATGAAACACCCCCCCTTGATGTTGGAGGGCTCTGCCAGAGCGTGGTTGAATCAGTTGGCTCCTGGCATCATATATAGTTGGGAGGAACTTTCTCGAGTATTTGTTAGATCCTTTGAAGGCACTTGCAAAAGGCCGGCGGGGTTGACAGAATTGCAGTGTTGTGTTCAGAAACCGAATGAAACCTTGAGGGATTATATTCAGAGATGGATCACGTTACACCATACAGTGGAGAATGTGTCAGATCACCAAGCAATTTGTGCCTTCAAGGAAGGCGTCAAGTATCGGGAGTTGAATCTGAAATTTGTTCGGACAGGAGATATGACTCTGACTTGGATGATGGAGATTGCCACCAAATATGCCAATGGTGAAGAGGAAGACCGACTCCAGAGTGGCAAACATAAAACAGTCGCCCAAGAAACCGGAGGAGGGAATTCCAGTCGGAAACAGAAGCGTAAGGCCGAACCAGCTGCTCAAGGGAAATTCAAGGGAAAACCCAAAGGGCCCTGGACTCCCAAGAAGGTTAAAGATCAAGATGGGAATGATGTGTTGGATTTACCCTGCCATATTCATACCAAAAAAGATGAAGAGGGGAATCTCATTTACCCTAAACACACCACTCGACAGTGTCGTCTCCTGATCCAGCAGTTCCGAGAGAAACAACCCAAAGAGAAGGAAAAGGAGTCGGACAGAGGAGAAGATAGAGAAGAAGATGATGATGGTTTTCCCAATGTCAATTCCACGCTGATGATTTTTGCTGATGTTGAAAGCAAAAGTCGATTGAAGGTTATTAATAGGGAGGTGAACATGGTTGCTCCGGCAACACCCAGTTATTTGAAGTGGTCCCAGACTGCCATCATGTTTGACCAATCGGACCACCCAACGCATATAGCCACCCTTGGGAGGCAAGCACTGGTGGTCGACCCAGTAGTTAAAGGCACTCGACTGACTAAAGTGCTGATGGATGGTGGCAGTGGCCTGTCCTTTATGCTGAAACCTTGAAGGGAATGGGCATTCCTATGTCCAAGCTTAGTGAAAGAAACATGAGTTTCCACAGTGTTATACCCAACAAGAAGGCTCAGTCACTCGGCCAGATCGCACTTGATGTGGTTTTCGGTGATTCCAAGAATTACTGCAAGGAAAAGTTGATGTTTGAGGTAGTGGATTTCAAGAGTGCTTACCATGCCATTCTGGAGAGACCCGCTTATGCACGTTTTATAGCTCGACCATGTTACATGTATCTCAAATTGAAGATGTCTGGCCCCAGAGGAGCAATCACTGTCACTGGAAATTGGCAGAAGGCAGAAGAGTGCTTCCAGAAGGGCTCAAAAATTGCCGATGCACAAATGGCAGTAGTGGAACTGCAAGAGTATTAGAAAAATGCAGATCCGAGTGATTTGCTGTGAGCCAAGAAGCCTGCCACAGAATCCGCATTTCAGTCGTCATGGGAAATGAAGCCAATTCATGTTCACCCGACCGATCCCAATGTTGCTCCGACCCATATCTCATCAACACTCGACATCAAATAGGAAGAAGCGCTCATCCAGTTCCTCCGTGAGAACTAGGACATCTTTGCATGGAAACCTTCTGACATGCTGGGTGTACCCAGGGGACTGGCTGAGCATCGTTTGCGAGTCGACCTGAAAGTAAAACTAGCCAAGGAACATCTCTGATGGTCCACCGTCCAGAAGAGAAAATCAATTGGTGAGGAAGTGGCTCGGCTCCTGGCAGCTGAGTTCATCCGAGAGATTTACCACTCCGAGTGGCTCGCCAATGTTGTCATGGTCCCTAAGAAGGATGATTCACTTCGCGTGTGCATTGACTTCAAGCATATCAATCAGGCCTGCCCGAAAGATCATTTTCCTCTTCCCCGCATCGACCAAATTGTCGACTCAACTGCGGGGTGTGAGCATTTGTCCTTCTTGGACGCCTATTCCGGGTACCATCAGATTCGACTGTATGGACCCGATGAGATAAAAACGGCTTTCATCACTCCATTCGGATGTTTCTATTATGTCACTATGCCATTCGGCCTGAAGAACGCTGGAGCCACATTCATGAGGATGATTCAGAAGTGTCTACCCACTCAAATCAGTCGGAATGTGGAAGCATACATGGATGACATTGTAGTCAAGTCACGTAAAGGTTCCGACCTGATGGCTGACCTTGCCGAAACCTTTGCCAACCTCAGAAGGTATGATATCAAGCTTAATCCATCAAAGTGCACATTCAGAGTTCCTGGTGGAAAGTTACTCGGTTTCCTCGTTTCTGAATGAGGGATCGACGCTAACCCACAGAAAGTTGGTGTCATTCTTCGGATGAAACGCCCTGTGTGTGTGCATGATGTCCAAAAGCTTACTGGTTGTTTGGCCGCCTTGAGTCGATTCATTTCTCGTCTCGGTGAAAAGGCACTGCCTCTTTACCGACTGATGAAGAAGTCTGATAATTTCGAGTGGACTCCCGAAGCTGATGCAGCATTTGTAGAGCTCAAAGCCCTGTTTCCACCCAGCCGGTGCTTGCTGCACCAATCAGCAAAGAGCCTTTACTGCTTTACATTGCAGCCACTGGACAAGTTGTCAGTACAGTACTCATGGTCGAGTGGGAAGAAGAAGGAAAAACTTATAAAGTTCAGTGCCTAGTATATTATGTTTCCGAAGTTCTGAATCCATCAAAGCAAAGATATCCCCATTATTAGAAGCTTGTTTATGGAATTTACATGACCGCAAAGAAGGTTGCACACCATTTCTCTGATCATTCCGTTACAATCGTCAGCGACGCTTCATTATCGGAGATTTTGAACAACAGAGATGCAACTGGCCGAGTGGCGAAGTGGGCGATTGAACTCCTTCCCCTGGATATCAAGTTTGAAGCAAAGAAGGCTATTAAGTCCCAAGCAATAGCTGATTTCCTTGCCGAGTGGATCGAACAGCAACTTCCGCCCAAATTCACTCAAAGCATTGGACCATGTTCTTCAATGGGTCCAAGATGCTGAATGGTTCTGGTGCTGGAGTGGTGTTGGTCTCCCCCCGTGGTGACAAACTCATTTATGTTCTCCAGATTCACTTTGACTCCTCCAACAATGAGGCTGAATACGAGGCACTTCTGTATGGGTTGCGTATGGCCATTTCACTCGGCGTCCGTCACCTCATGGTCTATGGCGACTCGGATTTAGTGGTCAATCAGGTGATGAAGGAATGGGACGTCAGAAGCCCAGCCATGACTGGTTATTGCAATGTAGTAAGAAAGTTAGAAAGGAGGTTTGAGGGGTTAGAGCTCCATCACATCCCTCGACTGAAAAATCAAGCAGCCGATGATCTGGCAAAGATAGGCTCCAAGAGAGAAGCCATTCCTAGTAATGTGTTCCTGGAGCATATTCATACACCTTCAGTTCAAGAAGATCCCTTCACTGAAGAGCCCTCACAGCCTAAGAGTGCCACCTATCCGACTGAAATCGAGATTCCAGCCATGGTCGACTTGATCATGGAAGTTTTGGTCATTACCTCGATTGGACAGTACCATATATCGCATACATTCTTAGAAGGTAACTCCCAGAAGATGAAGAAGAGGCTCGACAGATCGTCCGTCGATCTAAGGCCTTCACTGTGATAAGAGGACAGTTGTTCAGAGAAAGTGTGACTGGAGTTTGCCAGAAATGCATAACACCTGAACAAGGCCGAGTGATCCTCAATGATATCCACTCGGGGACATGTGGTCACCATGCGTCCTCTCGGACCATTGTGGCCAAAGCATACCGAGCGGGATTTTACTGGCCTCGGGCAAATGAGATGGCACAGGAAATAGTCGACAAATGTGAAGCTTGTCAGTTTTACTCCAACATGTCTCACAAGCCTGCGTCAGCCCTGAAGACCATTCCACTTGTCCGGCCTTTTGTTGTTTGGGGATTGGGTATGGTTGGACATTTGAGGACTGGTAGGAGTGGATTCACTCATGTGCTTGTAGCAGTCGACAAGTTCACCAAGTGGATTGAAGCCAAGCCTATCAAGAACCTTGATGCCAGTACTGTTGTCAGCTTCATCAGAGAGATAACATTCAGATATGGTGTTCCACACAGCATCATCACTGACAACGGATCAAACTTTCATTCTGATGAGTTCAGGACTTTTTGTGCTTCACAAGGTACGCGAGCCGACTATGCCTCGGTCGCCCACCCCCAGTCAAATGGGTAGGCTGAAAGAGCAAATGGATTGATTCTCAAAGGACTAAAACCCTGACTGATGCGTGACCTCAAACACGCAGCAGGAGCCTGGGTTGATGAACTTCCATCAGTATTATGGGGATTGAGGACAACTCCCAATCGGTCGACTGGCAGAACCCCGTTTTTCTTGGTTTATGGAGCCGAAGCTGTACTTCTGAGTGACTTGCTCCACAATGCACCCCGAGTCGAGCTTTTCACAAAGGAGGAAGCAGAACAAGCACGACAGGATGCAGTTGACCTCCTTGAAGAAGAAAGAGAGATGGCCTTGATCCGATCAACCATCTATCAGCAAGACCTGCGTTGATTCCATGCCAGAAACGTGAGGGGTTGAGCATTTCAAGAGGGAGACTTAGTTCTCCGAGTGGATCAGGAGAAACCACAC